>NW_007252331.1:244260-270382 GCF_000164805.1 Carlito syrichta
ATATATATATATATATATATATATATATATATATATATATATATATATATATATATATACAGGAATACATCTAACCTAGGAATAAAAAATCTCTACAATAAGAACTACAAAACACTGCTGAAAGAAATCAAATATCACACAAATTAAAAACTTTCCATGGTCATGGATTGGAAGAAGCAAGATGTTAAAATATCCATACTGCCCAAAGCAATCTATAGATTCAATGCAATCCTTATCAAACTAGCAGTATCATTTTTTCAAAAATCTAGGAAAAAAATTCTCAAATTCACATGGAAACCAAAAGACCCCAAATAGCCAGAGCAATCCTAAACAAAAAGAACAAAGCTGGAGCATCACATTGTCAGACTTCAAATTTCACTACGAGAATAAAATAACCAAAACGACATGGTACTGGTATAAAAATAGACACATATTCGAATGGAACTGAATAGAGAACCCGGAAACAAGGCTTCTTATGTATTGCCAATTTATCTTTGACAAAGTTGTCAAAAATAAATACTGGGAAAAGGACAACTTTTAAAATAAATGGTGCTCGGAAAAGTGACTAACCATATATAAATGAACCTCTCATCATATGCAAAAGTTAACTCAAGGTGGATTAAATAATTAAATGTAAGATTTCAAACCATAAAAATTATAGAAGAAAGCCTAGAAAACTCTCTTCTGCACATTGCCCTAGGAAACAATTTTTTTTTTGCAAATCCTCAAGTGCAAATGCAGCAAAAACCAAAATTAACAATGGGATCTAATGAAACTAAAGGACTTCTGCATAGTAAAATAAACTATTAACAGAGAAGTGCACCCAAGACAGAAGCACCAGGATTGCAAAGCAACTACTAAATAAAAGAGAATATTGACTCTAACACTATCATAACTGGGAGCTTAAGTAACTAACAACCCTAGATAGATCATTGAGGCAAAAAGACAATAAGGAGATCCGGAACCTCAACTTGATGCTTGCCCAAATAGACTTAATAGATACCTACAGAACACTCCACCCAACAATCATGGAATATAAATTCTTTTCATCACTGCATGAAACAATTCAAGATCTACTATATTTTTGGCCATAAATCAAGCATAAACAAATTCCATAAGACTGAAATAATACCATGTATCTTCACAGATCACAATAAAATAAAAATAAATATTACCACCAAGACCCCCCTAAAAACACACAGAGAGACAGGGACACTAAGTAGCGCACTACTAAATGACTCCTGGGTCAACATAGAAATTGAGACAGAAAGTAATAGATTCCTGGAAACACATGAAAACAAAGATACGTCTTACCAGAATATCTGGGATGCCACAAAAGCAGTAATAAGAGGGAAATTCATAGTTCTACACACACATATTTAAAAAAAAAAAAAAAAGCACAGAAAGACCACAAATAAACAGACTAATGTCATACCTAAGGGAGCTGGAAAGGCAAGACCACCAAAACCCTAACTTCAACTGAAAAATCCAGGACCAAGATAAAATCCTATCTACAGGACATATTAAAGTATCATAGAAAAAATCAACACAAAGCTGATTCTTTGAGAGGATAAACAAGACAGATGGACCCCTAGCCAGATTGACTAAGAAAAAGAGAGAAAAAAATCCAAATAAATACACTTAGAAATGCAAAAGTTGAAGTTGCAACTGACCCTGAAGAAATTCAAAAGATTATGAGAGATTACTATGCATGCCTATATGGAAACTAACTTGAAAATGTCAATGAAATGGAGGACTTTCTGACTTCATACAATATCCTAAGGTTGAATGAAACAAGAAGAAATTGAAATCCTAAATAGACCAATAACAACCCAGGAACTTGACTCTATGACAAAACTACCTACAAAAAAAGTCCTAGACCAGATGACTTTTCAGCTGATTCTACAAAACATACAAGGAGGAGCTGGTGCCAATCCAACTGAAAGTATTCCAGGCAATCAAGAAAGATAGCACTCTTCCCAAATCACTGTGTGATGCTAACATCACATTAATACCCAAACCTGGCAAAAAACTAAACAGGAAAGAGAACTATAGGTCAATCTCCTTGATGAACATAGATGCAAAAATTATTAACAAAATTCTATAAAACTGGATCCAACAATACATCTCAAGAATCACCCACCATGATCAAGTAGGTTTCATTCTCAGGATGCAGGTCTGGTTCAGCATTACAAGACCATAAGTGTAATTCAACACACCAACAGATGTGAGAACAAGAACCACATAATTATATCATTAGATTCAGAAAAAGTCTTCAACAAAATCCAGCACTGCTTCTTGATAAAAAACCCTTGAGCATTTGGGCATAGAAGGAATGACCATGCATCAAAATAGTAAGAGTCATCTACAATAAACCCACAACCAATATATTGCTCAATAGACAGAAATTGGAAACACTTTTCCTGAAAACAGGAACAAGGCAAGGCTACCCACTCTCACCCCTCCTGTTCAACATGTTAGAAGTCAGAGCCAGAGAAATTAGGCAAGAGAGGAAAAAAGGGGTATTCAAATAGAAAAAGCTATCCCTTTTTGCAGATGATATTATCCTATACCTTGAAAACCCAAGGGAAATATGTTTTAAAAAAATCTCCTTACACTGATAAATGTTTTTGGCAAAGTCTCTGGTACAAAATCAGTGTACAAAAAACAGTCACATTTCTATACATCAACAATAAACAGGTAGAGAACTTAACAAAAAGCACAGTCCCTTTCACAATAGCCACAAAAAGAAAGAAAGAAAGAAAGAAAGAAAGAAAGAAAGAAAGAAAGAAAGAAAGAAAGAAAGAAAGAAAGAAAGAAAGAAAGAAAGAAAGAAAGAAAGAAAGAAAAAGAAAGACAGACAGACTTTGGCATCTTCCTAACCAGAGAAGTGAAAAACCTTAACAGCAAAAAGTACATAACACTGCTCAAAGAAATCAAAGAAGATCCAAATGGAAACACAAATCATGCTCATAGATGGGAAGAATCAATACTGTTAAGATGTCCGTCCTAACCAAGGGAATCTACAGATTCAGTGCAATACTCATCAAACTACTAACATCATTCGTCTCAGACATGGAAATGGCAATACAGAAATTCATATGGAAACAAAAAAGAGCATGAATAGCCACAATAATCCTCAGCAATAGAAACAAAGCAGGAAGAATCACAATCCCAGACTTTAAACTTTACTACAAGGCTACAATAATCAAAACAGCCTGGTACAGGTACAAAAAGAGGCATATTAGACCCATGGAACAGAATAGAGATTCCAGAAGCAAAAACTCGATCTCTCAACCAACTCATCTTTGACAAAGCCATCTACAGCAACCACTGGGAAGAGGAGACCTTATTCAGCAAAAGGTGTTGGGAAAACTGGCTGACCACATACAGAAGAATGAAACAGTGTCCCTACCTATCACCATACACAAAAATCAACTCTAAATGGATCAAAGACCTAAACATATAACCTCAAACTATAAGAATCTTAGAAAATGCAGGAGATTCCCTTATGCATATTGGAATAGGCAACCAATTCCTGATTATAACCCAAAGACATATGCCATAAGCAAAAAGATAGACAAGTGGAACCCCATCAGACTGAAAAACTTTTATGCAGCAAAAGAAACCATCAAGAGAATGAGAAGACAGCCCACAGAATGGGAAAAATATTTGCTAACTGTGTATCTGACAAACATCCAGGATCTACAAGGAACCCAAACAAGCTGAAAGAAAAGAGAAATTAAAAAGTGGACAAAAGACATGAATGGATACTTCTCAAGAGAAGTCATATGAACAGCCAACAGACACTTGAAAAAATTCTCAACCTCACTAATCATCAGAGAAAGGCAACTCAAAACTACATTGAGAAACCTCCTAACCTTAGTAAGAACGACCACTATTAGTAAAACAGAAAACACAGATGCTGGCAAGGATGCAGAGAAAAAGGAATGTTTTTAGACTGTTGGTAGGAGTGCAAATTAGTGTAACCTCTATGGAAAACAGTACGGCGATTTCTAAAAGAACTAGAAATTGTCTTTCCATATTACCCAGCAATCCCCCTTTGGGAATATACCTGGAGGAACTCAAATAGTTCTACAAAAAGATACATGTTTATTGCTGCACTGTTCACAATAGCAAAAACATGAAACCAACCCTGCTGCCCTTCGAAAGTGGACTGGATAAAGAAAATGTGGTACTTGTACATGATGGACTGCTACACAGTCATAAAGAGGAACCAAATTATGGATTTTGCTGCTACTTGGATGGATTTAAAATCTGTCATACTCAGTGATCTATCACAGAAACAAAAACTAAATACCACATGTTCTCACTTATAAGTGGGTCCTGAACATTTATCACAATACTACAAGAGAGGTATCAGCAATAGTGGGACACTGCCAGGGAACAAAGAGAGGAGGCATGTAACATCACTAAGGGTCCCAGATCTTAAACCAGGGGAAGTGAGAACCTATTGGGGGCCCAAACTTCATCTGCATATAAACTATGAACTACTTATGTGCCTGTTCCTAACTTGTACTCCACTTCTTCACAACAAGATAAAAAATAAACCATTAACAGAATAAATAGGTGACCTACAGAATGGGAGAAAGTATTTGTGAACTCTGCATCCAACAAAGGGCTAATATACAGAACTATAAGCAATTTAAAGGAATCAAGAAGAAGAAAAAAATAACCCCTTTAAAAAGTGAGCACAAGACATTAAAAGACACTTTTCAAAAGAAGACATTTAAGTGGACAAAAAGCATGAAAAAATATTTAGCATCACTAATCATCAGAGAATTGCAAATAAAAACTACAATTAGACATGATCTCATACCTATCAGAATGGCTATTATTAAAAACAGCAACAACAACAGATGCTGACCATGTTGTGGAGAAAAGAAAAAGCTCATACACTGCTGGTGGGACTGTAAAGTAGCTCTGGCCCCGTGGAAAGCAGTTTGGATAACAAAAATAGAAATACCCCTTGATTCAGCAATCCTCTTACATACTGAAAGGAACATAAATTGTTCTATCAAAAGAAAGTGCACTCATATGTTTATTACAGCACTATTCACCAGAGCAAAGACATGGAACCAAACTAGGTGCCCATCAAAGTTGGACTGAATACAGAAAATGTGGTACATATACAATGGATTACTATGCAGTAATAAAAAAATAACAAAATTATGTCCTTTGCAACAACATGGATGCAGCTGGAGACCATTACTCTAAGCAGATTAATGAAGAAACAGAAAGTCAAATACCATATGTTCTCACTTGTAAATGAAAGGTAAAAACTGGGTACCCACAGATATAAAGCAGAAAACAATAGGCAATGGGGACTTTTAAAAGGAAGAGAATGCAAGTGGGTAAGGGTAGAAAACCTACCTTTTTTGTACCTTGCTGGATGATGGGTTTATTAGAAGCCCCAACCTCGCCATCACACAATACATCCATACAATAACCCATGCATGTATCATCTGAAGTTAAAATAAAAACAATAAATTATTCGCGGATTTTCCAGAGATTACTGTTATGGATTTCTAATTTAATTCCATTGTGGTGTGTGAACATACTTTGTGTGACTTGAATTCTTCTAAATTTATTGAACCATTTTTTTAATGTCCTAGAATTTGGTCTATTTTGGTAAATATTCATATGCCCTTGAAAATAATATACATTCCGTTGTTGGTTGAAATGTTTTGTAAATGTCAATAGGCATGTTGATTGATATTTTTGTTCAAGTCTGGTATATCCTTGATTATTTTGAATCTATTTGTTCTATCAATTATGAAGATAAAGTTATTAACAATTCCAGCTATAATTTGGTTGTTTCTTTCTCCTTGCACTTACATCAGTTTTTGCTTCATGAAGTTTGAAGAGCTATTATTAGGTACATAAACATTTATGATTGTTATGTCCTTTGGATGAATTGACTCATTTAGCATTGCAAAATGACCTTCTTTATCCCATTAATATTCTATTCTTTGCCTAAAATTCTACTTTAATATTTAAAAGTCATTCTTTCTATACTTTTAGTTTTGCTTATATGTTTAAAATATTTTATTTGTTCACAAGATAATTAAGTCATAATTTTTCTGGTTAAAAATGACAATTTTTGTCTTTAAATTGGGGTGCTTATATCACTTACATGTAATATGATAATTGATGTAGTTAGGTTTGAGTCTTGTATTTAAAACAGTGAGTGAGAATGTGTGTGTGTGTGTGTGTGTGTGTGTATTAAACCAGAGAGTTGAAAGTTTTTCTATTTTAACAACTAATATTCCCATAATTAATGCATCATGTTTATTATCAGTATTTTATAACTTCAAAAAATTGAGTTTTATAACTAACTAAAAATTACGTATACAGCAACTGACAAAATCAGGATTTAAATCCGGGCAGTCTGACTCCAAAGGCCCGTTTTTAAAAAGTAAAACATTTTATTTTAGGAGTTGTAAATTTAGAGAAAAGTTGTAAAGACACTACAGAGGGTTCTCATACAACACATCTAGTTTTTTCTACTATAAACATCTTATACTAGTATGATACCTTGTCCACAACCACTGAACCTGTATTAATTGATTACTTTTAACTAGCATTCATATTTTTATTGAGTCCCTTAGTTTTCCTGTAATACCTTTTTCTATTTTAAGAGCTCATCTAGAATACCAAGGATACTATACTATATTTAATCGCCACATCTTTTTCAGTAATTTTTTGACTGTGACAGTTTCTTATAATTTCAGATTTTGAAGACCTTGACAGTTTTCAAGAGTACTGTTCATATATTTAGTGCAATGTCCCCAATTGGGTTTTATCTGATGGTTTTCATGATTAGAATTGGGTAATGCATTGTTTGGAGGAAAAACAAAAAAGTTAAGTGCTGTTTTCATCGTATAATATCATAGGTGTATGCTGTAAAAATGACATTGTTTAAATTGGCTGAGATAGTATTTGTCATTTTTTTTCTGTGATAAAGTTACACTCACCCACTCCTACTTTCCATACTATATTCTTTATATCAGAATCACCATGTAAAACCTACACTTAAGGAATGGGGTGTTATACTTCATATCTTTAATGGTAAAATGTCTACGTGGATTATTTCAAATTCTTCTGTATGGGAAACTTATCTATTAACCACATTCATTATGTATTCAATAATTTATTTATACCAGTACTGGACTTCTGGAAAATTATTTTTCAATTTGGGTTAAAATTTAATACCAGTTTATTTTGTAACTTACATTTTTTCAAGCTTTGGCCATTGGAAGGTCGTTTCATTAATGCTGTGGCCCTTCAACATGCCTCTTTTTGTTTGTTTGTTTGTTTGTTTTAACACTTTCTTACTTTCTGGCACTATAAAATGCTCCGAGTTCTTTTTGTATATTATTGTCCTAGTCATAAAACAACCATTTTTCCAAAAAGACCTAGTCTATTTTATTGGAGAATGGTATTAGAAACCAAGATATACGACGAAGGGTTTTTACAGCTACTCTCTATTGCCTAATTCTTTTATAAATAGAAAAGGTATAATAGTGAAGTTAATAATAGAAAACATAGGAGGATACTAAGGGAACCCCTTAGAGAGGAAAATATTTCTTTAATAAAAATAAAAGAAGCAGGGCAACCCCCTAGAGTCCCCTCCCGCTCTGGGCACTTTTCTGTTCTCTCAGTAAATCCTGCTTTAATAAATAAATAAATAAATAAATGAAACAAAGCATGCCAAAAATAATGGAATTTTCTGTATTAGAAATAAAATAATTTCTGTTTATTGGAAGTTATAGTAGGTGTAAGTAGAGAAGATGGTTTAGAATTAGCTCTTTGTCTCTTATTGAGAAGAATTAACATCTAAAATACAAAAATAAACCCTGAACATTAATAATAAATATAGGGACCAGGCACAATGGCTCAATCTGTAATCCCAGCACTTTGGGAGACTGAGGTGAGGGAATTGTCTGAGTCTACGGGTTTGAGAATAGCCTGGGCAACTTGGCGAGACCTCATCTCTACAATAAATCAAAAAATTAACCAGGCATGGTAATGTATGCCTGTAGTTCTGGCTACTTGGAAGGCTGAGATGGAAGGATCTCCTGAGCCCTGCAAGTCAACACTGGGGTGGCTGTGAGCATGCCACTGCACTCCATCCTGGGCGACGGAGTGAGACTCCACCTTAAATATTAATAAATTAATAAAGGAAATACTATATAAAAATGGAAATGATAAGAATGCATAATGCTTATATTGTGATATCCAGTTGGCCGGCAAGTATATAATCTTATGTACAACTTCACTAGTAAGCAGAGAGTTACAACATGTCAAGGAAAATGCTACCTCTTCCAGTTAAGAAAGGGGAATAGAGTTTGTGTCTGAACAATGCTGTCACCAAGACCAACTAAGAAAAACAAGTAAGATAGAATAAAATCTGTTCATATGCATTAAAGAGTTTCTGCGGCAGCCAGAAATTCAGGCAATTGATATAATAGAAGAGAAAACTTTAAAAAGGTTAACAAATGTTCTTTAGCTGCTTTTTATCTTGGGGCCTTTGTGAATTCTAGACACTAGGCAAGAAGCTGAGAATCTGTGCACAGAGCTCAGGAAGAGGATCTGCAGAGAAAACAGTATAGAACTAGAACTTTCAAGAAAGTATTGAGGAAAAAAATGCAAGCAAATAGACTAATGGAAATAAAAACCCATACACTTGAGGATCTAAAATCCTGTTGGGAATATAGAGGAATATCACTGGGTTCTACAACTAGCTATGTGCTAAATTCCTATACTGCACCTTAAAAGACACTAAGAAAACACTTCTGAAAAGTAAAGTTATTTGGCAATCTTTTATGCTGAGTAAATAAGATAGAGTTTACGACCCATTAAAGGAAAAGGCTCTAATGGAGGCCACATAGTCTGACTTGTAATTCCTAGAGAGATGTGCCCAGGAAAAGGCAGTAGATCTGAAGAAGAAAAGACTCACCTAAAATGCAAGTTAACCTCAAGTAAAACTCATTTCCTAAGAATTTATGGTGTATAGGCTTTCAGTATATCTGCCTACCAGAAAGAGATGAACTTTTTATTGAGGAAGATAATATCATCCAGATAACCTACTTGTGTATTGTTGCCATTGCAACATTGTTCACTCAATCATAATTACTTGGTCATGGTTCAAAACAGACGTAACTGACCAAAACCCAACAAGATAAAAAAATAAAAATAGGTCTACAGGTTATCCAAACATTGAAGTTAACAGATATGGACTTTGACTAAGATTAATACATACAATAGATAGGAAAATGAAGTAATTGGAAAATAGAGTATCATTGTAGGCTAAAGCTATAAAATAATAAAGAAAAATTATAAACCTGTAAGAACACAGCAAGCAATACTGGAACTCAGTAAATGGGCTTGGCAGCAATTTAAACACAGCAGGAGAGGAGATTGGTGATATGAAAATCAAGTCACTGGAAATAGAGTAAAGCAGAAGAGTAAAAAGAAAATTTTTACACAAGACTTTCTAAGAAACACAGTTTTTTTAAAAGTTCGTGTCATTGGAGTCACAGATTCATGTCTCAGAAATAAAGCATAGAGTGAAGTAATCTTTGAATAAATACTGGGAGGGCAATTAATGAAGAAATTAAACTACAATTTAATGAAGTTTCATAAAGTTCTGCAAACCTCAAGCAGCATAAATGCAAAGAAAATAAAACCAATACACAAAGTAAAACTCTTGAAATCTACATAAAAAAGGAAGAAAATAATCTGAAAAAGCCCTAAGAAAAAGCAGAAGGAAAACCATATGGGTAAATATAAATAAAAATTGGCTTAAAGAAACATATTGTAGAATTTTAAACACTTGTAGAATTAAATGTGTGATAATAGTAACATAAAATGAGGAGTGGATGAATGAAGTTAACATGTTTAAAGTTTTCACATTGATGAGAAAATAATAAAAATAATAAAGTATATTAGACTGCAATAAAACAAATATGCATATTTTTACAGGTTAACAAGTAAAATAATAATTTGAAAGTGTAACTATCCTAATTTATTTAAGAAAAAAGCATCTTTACAATAATAAATATGCTATTAATATGTAAAAGGCAAGAAAAGTGAAAAATAAAACAAAATACCAATTTTATACCCATCATATTTTAAATTTGAATAATTTCAAATATTTAAAAGGATGTGGAGAAACATAGGCTTTCATTCACATTTATACAAAGAAATATGGATAATACTTTAAGACACAGTATTGGACATTGCAATATGAATCATGTAAGTTAAAATACTTTTATACTCAGATCACTGAGTATGTTATTATAGTATATTCTTCTAAGATATAACCAAGGTCATATATTAAAAATTAGAAAGGATACTATTAAAGGGGAGGAATAAGAACAGGGATAAAAGACTGCATGTTAAAAATTAAGGAGGTAATTAACTCTCTATACCTAAAACCTCAATTTTTAAAAATAAATACATACCAGAAAGCAAACTTCAGTTGAGTGTGATAAACAATAGTCTACCATTATAACCTGTCTTACAAATGCTGGTACAAATATATGCACAGTTTAAAAAATATGAATGCATGAAGGTAAATATGTATCGATTTATCAACTCAATTATTCAATTATCTGTTCTGAACCCAATGCTTTCTTTTTAGAATATCTAGTGCTTCCTTCTGAGTGCTTATTCATTCAAAATCACTGCTATTCCCTTATTGAAAGACAAGCAAAGCTATAACTATGTTGATCAACCTATTTTGAACATTGCTTGTTATTGACAAGTCAACATGGTTCATAGGAAATCCGGACAGAGCTTCTGGAAGACTTTCATAGTCTAGAATGCAGTTGCCTTTTGATGAAAGTGTATGAAGACAGGCATTCAGTACTTTACTTTCTAAGATGCTACAAATGTGAATTCCTGAGATTAAAGCTATTTAGCTTATACTTTCTATTCCAGGAGTTAAGAAGCTTTTTCTTATTTCCATGCCATAACACCAAACCAGTTTTTAAGTTGACTTTGGAAAACCAATCTGAACTCTCCCTTGACTCAAGGTAATTTTTTTCTCATTGATCTCATTTCTTACACCTGGGATTTGCCCAAAGCCAGCCAAGTCCCCCTAGTTTAGGATATCTCACCCTGAATCTTAGGAAACAGGAGAGGTTTATCACATCCTGTCCTTTCTGAATTTTCTTGAGGTCCTTATATATTTTAGTCCATTTCTCTTTAATACAAAGATTAAAGAGAAATTCCATTTCTCTTTTTTCATTCAGAGATAAATCGTCTCTGCACATTAGATATTTCAAACTAGAAAATATTCTTTTGGCTTCCTTTGCAAAGGACAATGGTTATCTAAATGCCTTGTGTTGTTTAAAAAAAAAAAGTGTCCAACTAGAGATTCTGAATAGAAGCATCTCTTCTGACTCTATTCTTAGATGTAGAGTAAGCTGCCATTCTATTAACCATCCTCAGTTGAATTAAATGTATTTCTTAAGAGATCACATAAGAACAATTTACCCAATACTAAAGAGCTAGAAAAGATTTTCTAAAATAAGTGATTTTATATTTTGGCTTCTAAAATATGAGTGAGTCAGCTGTGTCTAATGATAGAAATCAAACTTTACAGGTGGATATACTAATGTTGGAAAGGGGAAGTTGCATTCAGTAAAATGTCAATGGCCCTGTATAATCAAAATGTATAATAGGAAGACACTCAAAAAAAAAAAATATTAAGAGATGGAAGTTGAAGCGAACAAAAGGAGATGGATGAGACCATAACTGGACTTTACACTTTTGTGTGTTTTTAAGTGTGCAAAGATTAAGCAACGCATTCGGGAATGGATTTATGGTACACAAAGGAAAGAAGACAACCTATTAGGAGTCTTGAAATAGGGTTGTAGGTAACATATAGGATCTCTGTATTTTTATAAGAAGTAAGCTCAAGCCACCCCACCCTCTTCTCACTCTGTAACCAAAGAATGTAGAATACCTCTCTGAATTGATCATGTTCACAGACATTGACTAGATAATAATGCACTAGAAAATTACCTATTCTTTTGGAGATTAAGTCTTTCAGGGATCTCTGTCTCCTTCCCAGTACTTATACTGATAAAGACATGGTTCAGTGTCAACTTTCTATCATCATGAGACAATATTCTATTTCTATAAACCAGTTTCTTCCTCTGACATTTCATTGTCAATCTTACTCTCTTTCTCAGTACTTTTCCTTCCACATTGCTGACCTGGATAATTTATGCAGGCTGCCACAACATTTTACTCCTGAAATCTCAGCAGCTGAACACAACAATTTATTTCTGATTCATAAAGAGTCTGGTGGGGTAGGAAGCATGCCTCATGGCAAGAGAACAAAAGAATGGAGGAATTACCTTGGTACGAACTGCCTCTGGCTTTTATAGACATACATCACTTCTACTCACAGACTATTCTCCAAAACTAGTGGCCAGGCCTCAACGGCACCACAAGGGAAGCTAGGGAATATGAAGGAACACAGAATATTAATTTTCTTTTTAGAACAGACTTGTGTTGTTATCTGGAGTCTCTCTCTCTCTCTCTCTCTCTCACGATCTCTCCTTTCTTGCCCCTCTTTCTCTCTCATAAACAGATGCCTGTTTATAGTTTTCACCTCCTCTATTGTTTAAACATTTGCACATGAATTATCTCATTAATCCTCTCAACAGCCATGAGCAATAAGCTTTGTTGAGTGTGAGTAATCTACCCGAAATCACAGTACCACTAAAGATTTTAACTGCGAATTTTCCATATCAAAAGTCTACTTGCAGTAGTTTTCAAACTTCATCCTGAATCAGAATCATCTGGAGAGCATGCCTCTCAATTTCTAATTCAGTGCATCTTTTGGGGCCCCAAAGTTTGCAATTCTAAGAAGTTCACAGGTGATGCTGTTTCCGGTTTTGAGACCAAGCTTTAGATACAGGACTATATTACATCGCAGCAACTGCTATGAGTGGAAAAACTAAAAAGGCATTACCTATACTAAAGTATTAAAACAAGAAAACAACAAAAAACCTCTTTCCAAATCAGAAATAATCCCCAGAGGATGGGACATGCTTGAGTAATGTTTGCAGATTCTTAATAGCCCCTTTCTTGACAAGGTTTCCTTTCTGCATGTCAGGATGCAGAGCAGAGGCTTGCTCTGGTTTTAGAGGAAATTAGGTTCATGGGCTTGCCTCTTCTTATGAGGAAGGCACTGCCAACCTTTTTTTCTCTGAGCATCCCATCTGCCCCAACCCACATTGAGCTCTAGTGTACATGTTCCCTGTTTAGAGGGGAAAGAGAGCAGGAACAGCTTTTCATTTCTTTCTGCCCATGCCTCTGGCAGGCGTAACCACAGCCCATCTGTTCTCTTTTCAGATTCAGCCCACCCTTGATCTTTCTTTTTCTTCTAGACTTCACACTTCCCAGAAGGACAGAATTATTAGCAGGTACTCCTCCTCAGCTCTCAACTTCTCAAACTGTCTGAGGTGCCCCCTCCTTCGACATTGCAA
This sequence comes from Carlito syrichta, assembly GCF_000164805.1. Taxonomy (NCBI): domain Eukaryota; kingdom Metazoa; phylum Chordata; class Mammalia; order Primates; family Tarsiidae; genus Carlito; species Carlito syrichta. The sequence goes on from NW_007252331.1 coordinate 257,793, forward strand.
ACCTGAGTTTCTAAAAGTAAAAGTTGCCAGGGGTTGGCAACAAAATCATAGATTTATACATATGTAAAGGTAACTCTCCTTAGTGATATGACTGGTTTAAAATTAATAAACGAACAAAATTAATAATAAATATATATATAAACAATCAAAATCTTAAAGTATCCACGCTAGTTAATTCTAACATGTGCGATGAGACAAATTCACAGGGGGTTTCGTGATTGTACTTCCCCATAATGCCTCAAAGCCTCTTGTCATCAAGAAGCTTGAGTTTCAAGAAGACGTATTGCCCGACGGATCTGAGAATTCACATGCTACTTCCTAAGACTTATTTCCTTAGTATCCTCTTTTACCATTTTGTTTCTAAACAAGATCCCAGAAAGCTGGAAAAAAGTTACTTTGTGAGAGGTAAGCCCGCCTAGACTCAGTCCCCCAGGGGCTGTAGTGTGAGACTGAGTAAATATGTGGCCTTGCTACTTGTGCACAGGTGTTAGCATCCCGGTAGTACAGAGGAGCCAAGAAAGAAGTACCTCAGTCTCAGAAGAACTCTACAGACTTCACACTACAATAAAAGGCGATTGCAGCTTTTATTAGGGATGTCTGTAGCAGCGCCGCCAAACCTAGTCCCTGCCTACTCATTCACCTTCTGGGAGAGAGTAACTCCAAACAGAAGGACTAATCATGGGGCTTCAACTAGTTATGCCCTGGAAATGCACAATAGACCGCAAACAGAAAATTCTTAAAAAGTCATTTTAAAAGCTTAACTGGTTGCATTTCCAATGCCAAGAATGAAGCCAGGTAAGTATGAGGCAGAAACAGAGGCAAGGGCTTATTCACATGGGACTAGGCTGTTTTTGTTTTTGTTTGGGGGTTGTTTTTTTTTTCTGCTAACAAACACACAAACCTGTTTCAAATCTGCAACTCTCCCAAGAGGTTAATAAGCCAGAGCCTCTGGTGGATTCAAAGGAAGATACTGTGGAGCCATCACTTGAACAAGTAGTACATTCAGAAAATAGGACATTTGTAGTAGGAGATGAAGCCAATTTACCTGGTGGCAAGTGGGTTGTACATATGAGTAGGAAAAGGAGGCAAGAGTTTTCTTTAAAAAAAAAATATATATGAAATTCAATACCTCTTATTTCAAATTAAACATTCTCTTTCTTTCACTCATACTGTGCAATCAGCAGTAAAGAAGATACAGGGTAAGGACCTTGGACACTGGCCTTACATTGCTCGTGATCAGACATGGGGCATAGTATGGACACATTTGGCAGCAACAAACAGGAAAGTAGCATGTTTTCTAAGAGGGAGATGGACAGAGTATAGAAGATCCTTAGGAAGAAATCATTCAACTGTAAGATTTAGGGACGACTCATAGAGAAGGCATTCCGATCTGAGGCTTAAGGCATGGGTGACAGCTTCAGCCCCAATTGTATCCAAGACCAGGCCTGATGGAGAGATTTACCTAAGCAGAGGTTAAAAATATAGGGAAATGTTGGGTGAACTTGGGGGAATGTTAAAAGTACTATTAAGCTATAACATCTAAAGGAGGAATGTGGTATACTGTTTGAGAGAAAGTTAGGACTGTCCTTGAATATCAAAATGCAACCTAAAGTTGATGCACTATGTAATAAAGAGACAGAAAAGATAGTAGAGAAGGGAAGAAATTCCAAATTCTTCTTTTCAAGGTAATACAAAAGTGAAATGATGAAAGGAAGATTTTTAGAGCTAAACTAACAAATGGAAAGCTATCCCAGTGGTACCTGCACACATTCATTCAACCAAAAATTATTGAGCTTTTGAAAAGCATATGGAATATGCTTTCATGTTTTATTTACTGATTAATCCATTCAAAAAGGATCTATTGAAAGTAAGGATCTATTTTAGGTGTTGTGTATAGAGCAATATAAACCTTGGTCTTCATGGAGCACCTCTCAGAGCAGGCAGTGATTCTGCCAGACTACAAGGATCAAACCATCCCTCCCTCATCAGTGTTATTGCCTGAGTCAGGAGGACCTAAGTGCTGCTTACAGACTCTCCTGTATCTCTTGGCACAAGGCATTTTAAGTTCATGACTGAGCTGCTTATGAATCTTGTTAATGATAGAAACCTACTCATGACAAATAGACTAGAAAATGAACACACAGCACCAAGCAGGCAGCAAGCACAGATTTTTCTGAATTAGGGTAGCAACTAGGAAATCAATGATAATATGCTTGAGTATCTCCTTGATACTCAAGAATTCATCCTTGCTAACTCTTGTGTGCTCCATGTTTTTCCAAATCATATACTTTTTCTTTATGAATTACCTTTTTCAACTGCACTTCTACTTATTCTTATTTTATCAGAAATATATGCACTCCTTTTACTATTGTTAATACATTCTAAGACCAATTTAACTATCATTATTATCATATATCATTTTATTAATCATGATATTCCATTAATAGTAAAATTAACTAACAGTTATTGAGTATATACTTATTCCTACTATTTTATTTAGTCCTAATAATTATGATTCAGAAAGATTAAGTTACTTACTTAAAATCATAAAACAGGCAGTAGATTGATCCTGGATTCTGATCTAATTTCTGATTTATTTATAACTCCAGAATCTGTCCTTTTGCATATTTACAGGAAGATTGGTTTCTACAACAAATCACACCTCTCCATATAGGAATTTATCTGACTTATCTTGGAATCTATCAGGTGGCTTTAGTTCTGTCTGGCCTCCACAACACTTTATATATTTAATACCACAATTTGTCCATTGTACTTCTCTTTATTTTATTTTTGTTTTAAATTTCGTCAGGACCCATTTTCTTCCCATAAGTACTAAAGATAGCAGATTTGCATAATTATTTAGAAATTACAAACACTTTCAGTTGTGTTTTGTAACTATCCTGGAGGTGATTCAGATCAGGTCTTTCTCGTAATATTTTGCTTTCAGAGACATAAAAGCGTGTGTGTGTGTGTGTGTGTGTGTGTGTGTATTATATTTGTATATTATATGTACATATTATATATTCTACATAAAATCTCCCTTCATGTACTTCCAGTTCTATGTTAGACCTTGGAAATAACAAAGAGCTTTTAAAGAAAACTTAATCTGCTCTGAAGACTCAGAGGCTATAAGGATTAAGGGACCTCTGGGCAGATAGTTCTGTTTGATTTAATAAGTTACCTTCCTGGGGGAGGCAAAGGCAGACATTTTCTAAGGAAAAATAAATAAATAAAAGGATGTTCAAAGGTCTACAATACCTCCCAAATAGAATGATTTACTTAAAAACATTTTGAAGAATGAATGAGATTGTGACATTTGAGCTGTGTGTATAAGGAAAAATCAGAGACCTCCAGTTAATACTGAAAACTCCAGCTAGCTAAGGAAAAAAAGTCTGCGTCTATGCAGATACTGATTCTTTCTCTAACAATTGATCATAATGGCTTTTTCCTTTAAAATATTCTGCTTTTTAAAATGGTAGAACTTTTTTTTGATAGCACTTCCAAAAGTAAAGCCAAAGGAAAAAAAATGTACTTAAAATGCACAGTGGCAGTTTTAATCATCCTATTCAAAAGCATCTCTTTTAACAACACAAATAGAGTATTTAGGACATGTAGGACCCATCTAAAGGAAGGGTCTGAAAACTACAGCCCATAGAACAAAACTGACCTGTAGTCTGCTTTTATAAATAAAGTTTTATTGGAACATGGCCATACTCATTTGTTAACATATTGTCTATGAATGTTTTCATGCTATGGTTGCAAAAGACCATATGGCTTACAAAGTCAAAAATAGTTGCTCTCTGGACGCAGTCAGAAAAAGTATGCTAGTCAATGGTTTAAAGAATGAAAAGAATATGAGGATATTAAACTTTAAAATGTTATGGGCTTAAAGCAGTGCTACTTGAAGTGTGGCCTGTAAAGATGTCAGCGTGGAATGCACTAAACACAGAAATTGAGAGTAAACATTTAGGAACTTCTGTAACAGTTTTACAAAGCAATTTTAATGTCTGTTGAGTCTATTTTAATTAAGATTTTGGACTTGAATTTTGCATTTTATTTCACTACCTATCATGTTTTATTAAAATGTCCCTTGTAATTTGTTTTTATTGCATCAATACTTTATACATGAAAAAATTTGTAAAATCTTCTTCACGACAAATAGTTTGAAGAACACTGCCCTAGAACACAGGTGGCCAAAGCTATTCTTCTAAGGGGCCAGAATTCACCAGCACAAAAGGTCCATGAATTGGTGTTCTTCCTAGAAAAGTATGTAATCTGGAACAGGTCAATACTTTTGTCTTTTGGTAGTTGAGAAAGCATTTATTGTTCTGCATTCAGTCATTTTAATCCATCATAACATCAGTAAGCCTCACAGTGACATTAGTGGCATTGTATGTTCTCTTCTTTGGCCAAGTTGCAAAAGGGATACAAGGAAAAATACATGGAATTTATATTGATTAATCTTAAGACTTGTAGCCAAATAGTAGTCTAGTCTATGGTGTGTGTGTGCTTGTGTGTGTATGTGTGTGCACATGCATGCATGTGCATGTGAGACTTGACCTTATAGCAAATCAACAGGGAAATAATGTTTATGAATCTTGGAATTTCCAGTCATTGGTTTCTCCATTAATGTGTACTGAATTTATGCTGGAACTTAATTTCAGGCCAGTAAATATTAAAAAGAAAAAAAATTGCTACTCTCCCCTTTAATTAAAAAAGAACTTGCAACTTGCAAGATAAGAAATGTTGATACTCTGAACCTGAAAATTACTTATTAGTCACACAAAGTCCCTTCAAAACCCAATAGCCATAAACTTTTGTTGTCTATTACTATCGATAATTTTAATGACTTAATACATAGTATGAAATAAATAACAACCAGTTAGACAGCAACTCCAAAAGTACAACAGAGCACAAGAGGATTTGTCTTCCAGGCCTCTCATTTCCCTTGCAGTATGCAACCTTGCATCTTAACCCGCCAGATTCCCTATATACAGTTGCCTGGATTCATTTCTGCACACCAAAGCCTTCTGTGGGGATAAGGTCCTTGCTGGGCACTGCTAGTAAACAAATTAGAGAAACTTCATTATTTTGTATGAAAGGCCTAGAATTTTTCTCTTGTTGATGGTAGTTAAGTTCATCTAAAGGTCAGCTGTGAAGGGCCTTCTGCCTTCACGGCTGCTGTATGTAGAGGAGCTTAGTCATATTTAATACTGCAGCTTTGCTGTGGATATTTCCTAAGAACTGAAGCCCATCTAGCCCTAGGAGTAGATTGCTTTGTGTCTGTGCGTGCTTACTGTGCAGCATATTCTTCAACTCCCATCTCTTGCAGTAGAGGAGGACAGAGGGGAGAAGGAGTTCTCTAGTTGCAAACACGGTTGCTTTTGAGGAAGCAATTCCTAATTAATTTTCTAGAATGAGCAGCTAGTTTCCCCACTCCCTTGCAATAAACCCCTACAGGTTTAACATAATTGATACTTTATAAAAACTTGTTCATAAGTGCCCCATATAAGGTAGCATTTGGCAAATGTTTCCATTTCAGATACTTCTATGATGACACCAATTGTATTAAGAGCACCTCTAGGCTTGATGGAGGGACTCTCTGGATGTCTTGGTGGAGTGTTCTTCAAGCCCAGGTAAACAGCTCACGCTTGGGTTTTCACACAGTGTTTACTTAAAAACTGATGTCTATCATCTTTTGTCAACCACTATTAAGAAAGCCTCCTAACCCACTACAGAGATGATACTAAGTCCTGACTTGAGCATTAAGATATCTAACTGGCTTCATGTAAATGTTTAAATCCTGCTGGGTTACTTTTTCCTTTGTGTAGAATGAAGAGGTGTTGTTATTCTATAATTAGGTTACAATATAGTTGATCATTCAAAGTGAAATATTGATGAGAGGAAAAGGAGGAACTGGGATAACAGGAGTATATCAGAATTGTTGTGTGCAAACTGAAATACATAATCCTCTTTCTAATGCCAAATGTTTAAACAAACTAAGATATTTAGATATGTTTTATGTTTTAAAGCCCTGTTCAGCAAAGACTTGCTTAACCCCCAGTACAACCCTTACCTTCCTTCAGAAATCTTTTAACTAGTTTCTGTCTTAATAGCATAATACCAGAATAGAAGTACTAGAAGTGATAACTAACTGTAACAGAGGAAAAACTCAATTTTCTAGAAAATAATATTTAGACTAACTGCAAGAAATGTGTAAAGCTATGAATAGTTATCTTATTCAAGAGCTTGAGAACATTTTTAAATAGAGGGTGTGTGTGTGCATGTATGCATGCACACACATACATACACACACACACATACGTTTCCCAACCACCCCCTGAGAATTAAGGTCATTGGTGCAATGCCAAAAGCCAAGGTAGATTCAGGAAGCTATTGGTGTTGAAGAATCACTGCATTGTTCTGGATGTTTTAAACATTACTATCACAAGAGTTTCCTGTCAGTAACATCCTATTAGGCAATAAGTTGAATTTTTTGGAGACTTTCTGGTTAAGTAGTGCATCAAGTCTAGTCCAAGCCTTAGAACTTTTTGTATAGAGAGCACTTTTCTAAACATGGGTTCTAGGACTCTTTAATCTATAACAAGGCTTCCTCAAGAGAGGTATATTTCAGAGGTATACTACAAATGTCCTCTTTTTAAAATGTTAATATTGTACACAACGTACATATTTCAAAAACATGAAATAAACATTGATATATTACTATTCACTAAACTACAAAATTTAGATTCTTAATTATAATTTTTAATTATCTTTTGTATATGTTCACTCCTCACTAAGCACTTGCTTTTAGAAATATCTAGATCTCCCCCAAAGTGGTTTAAGAATATCTTAAACACAGGGAGAAGGAGGCGGCAGTAACAAAATGGTTTATTTTTATATTAAGAGAATCACTTTTTTGCACTAAGATTTCTGGAGTTGAGTATGTATGTGTGTATGGGTTGATGGGTGGTATTTGTTCTTCTCCCCTTTAACCAATTTCACAATTGAATGAGCCTCGAGCTTATCTCTAGCCTCAGCAACTCAGAGAGGCCCCCCCTCGGATCTGTACCCAGCACATATTGATAATCAAAGTACTGTATGTCATGATCCCTTGTGTACTCCCAGGGGACTAGCCTCATGGAGTCAGGTGGCAGTGACACATAGCCTCCATTTCCAGATACACCCATGCTTGTCTTTAGTCAAATTATTCTTGTTTGGCTTTTTTTTTCTTTCCCCAAATGTGCCCATTTCATCTTCTAAATCACTATCTTGAGGCTTCTTTCACCAAGGGGCAAAGCAGGCTTTCAGATCTCAAATGATAATAAACTAGAAAACAGAATTTGTGACCAGAATTCTATTTTCACTGTATAACCATTGTTATCACAATATATTTAGAACTATTGAGTACAGTAACATTTGGCTATTTGCAGGTGGTGTCAACAGAAAGAATACTGAATTCAAAGACTCCAAAACCTGAGTTGAACATGAATCCACTGTGTGATCTTAAGAAAATGACTTACATTCTCTTTACCTCCGCATCATTTCTAGTTAAATGGCAGTGACAATGCTCACTTGTGGAACTGTCAGGAGTGAATCACACGGAATGTGTTCTTTGGCAGAAAGTAGAAGTTCCACATACACAACTTTTCTTTCTTAACCAGGCCTATAGCCAGGAAAAATTAAAAAACGCTGAGTTGATCTTCAAAGTGGGAAGTGATATTACTGAATCTCTATTTTTTGGATGCTGTCTCTTATTGAGGAATTCTGGCTCGCTTGAATCTTGTGTCTGTCAGTTGCAATTCTTAAACTTATCCTTTAACCGAAAATTGTCAGTTTTAACTGGAAGAAATGAATATAATATTACCAGTATCCAGTAATAGAAGGTTATGGAATTGATTCCAGGTTCAGAGATTTGTGGCATCTGATCTCAAGTTGTAACCTGGCTTTCAAGATTTTGTATGAGCTGAGCAAACCTTACATGGGCCAACTTGACCTCTACTGCTTTTCACCACACACTGTCTATCTATCTTATCTACACAATTTCTCCTCTGACCATCGTCAATATAATAGATAATAATTCTCTCCTCTTTGGAAAGTTTTGTCCAGCTGCCTCTCCAGCTCAATTCTCTAATTCTGTGTGAGGTCTTCTTTAATTAACTCCAGCCTCTTGTGATTATGAGTGACCATCAGAGTTTAGCACTCAGTGCCACTTTTGTGCTGCAATTATTTCTTTGGTCTTTGCTTTGGTTCCCCAAGTGAACTGTAAATATCTTGTGTGCAGAGAACTTGCCCCAAACTTTGTTCACTCCCTCACAGTCTCACACACACACACACATCCAGGATGTCTGTAAGGCATTTTTTTAAATACAAAATATAATTTTGATGGCTTCCTACATCAAAAATCATTTCAAAGGATCTTCATCTTGCAATATTGGGTAGTCAGAAATAGTGTACTTTTCTCTTCCAGGAGGGAATCAAATTTTAAAAGTACTTGCAGAGTCTCCAAAAGGGGAAGTTAAAAAAAATAGGGAAAACATTTTTGAATTTCCTGAATATAAAAAAAGTAAAAGTTATAAACTATATTTTTTCACATGAACAGAGTTTAGGGATCTGGGTGGGCATGGAGACAGACTATTTTAATATTTAATAATTATAACTATATCTATACCCAAAAATTATATCTACTGCAATACATATACATCTCACAAAGTAGAGACTCTAAATTTTATATTAGTCAAAGTGATATTTATTTTGCCAAAATAGAATGTGGAGATCTATAACAATGGGCTTTGCAATATTTATCAAAATTGTCAGTGGTACATTTTGAAAAAATAATACAGAAAACTAGAAATAACACTATAACAAACACTCATGAATTTCCAACACCTTTGGTGATGGATTACTTTTCATTATATTCTTTAAAATTTAGTCATATCTTTAAGGAAAACCATTGAAATAGTGTAATTTCCACCCCCCTTTTTTTTTGAGTCAAAGTCTCACTCTGTCACCCAGGCTGGAGTGCAGTGGCAAGCTCGCAGCTACCGCAGCCTCAACCTGCTGGGCTCAGGCAATCCTTCTGCTTTAATCTTCCAAGTAGCCGGAACTACAGTTGCGTACCACCACGTCCAGCTAATTTTTTGATTTATTGTAGAGGTGAGGTCTCACCAAGTTGCCCAGGCTGTTCTCAAATCCATAGGCTCAGGCAATTACTTCACCTTGGTCTTCCAAAATGCTGGGATTATAGGCCTGAGCAGCTGCACCCGACCAATCTCTTTCATAGCCAGTTTCATTTCTTATTCTCTTTTTTAAGAGGCAACAGATATCATAGATTGAAAGCGATCTTTCCATATAATACAAATGTCATATTATGCATATATTCTTAAACAAAATATTTTCAGTAAGTGGTATAGTACTGTACTTATATACCCATCTGAGCTTGCATTCGTCTTTTAGTATCATGGTTTTTTTGAGTGCAATAGAGAAAGAGAGAAAATGAATTTGGGTTTACTCCTTACTGTGAACAGACTGCATTGTATTTATCCATTCATGTCTAATGTGCATTTAGATTATTTCCAGATTTGTTTTTATGTTTTTATAAACCATGCAGTAAGAGATGCACTTATCCAGAAATGGAAATTACAACAACATGGAACATCTGCATTTTCAATGTTACTAGATAGTGCAACATTGTTCTCCAAAGTGGTGACAGCAATTTACTGTCCCAAGAACAATATATGAAAGTATCAGTTCCCTTCCAAAAACTCACTATTGTCAAATATTTTGTGGATTGAAAATTTGACCATAGAAAAAGCATCACTGTTGTTTTAATTTACAATTCTCATTATTAGGAAGGTTGAGTGTCTTTTCATATGCTTAATTGCTATTTAGGATTCTTCTTCTGTGCATTGCCTGTTCATAATATTGGTACATATTTCAATAGAGTGGTCTGTCCTTATTAATTAATTTCCATTGCTTTAGCTATTATAAATTCTAAATCTGATATGAAAATTTGCAACTTATATTGGCCCATAATGCATATTAATTAGGATATAAGTAATGTGTTGTAACTAGGTGGCACTAAAATATAGTGGCTCAAACAAAAGAGATGTTTAATTATTTCTAAAATAAAGTCTAGGTTTATAGGACAGGGCTGGTACCACGACTCTATGTTGCAAGGGACCCAAACAATTTTGATCTTGTTTCTCTTTATCCCTTAAGTTGGACTTCGATCTCTTAGTCCCAGATGACTGATCCAGATGCTGCCATCAGGAAATCATGCCACCAGTGAGAAGGGATTCAATGATTGTCTTTCAAATTGTTTCAAGCATGAGTTTTATATGTTCTTGCCAAAGCATAACCTAGCTTACTGTGATAATATTTTGATGCGATACTTGGCTAGGCTAATGTTCCCAGTTATTCAATCAAATACTAATCAAATTACTACTGGGTAGGTACTCTCTAGATGTGAGTAAAGTCTATAATCAGTTGACTCTAAGTAAAATAAATTATTCTAGATAATCTGTGTGGGTTCGATTCAATCAGTTTAAAAGAATTAGCAGACAAACCGGGCTCAGTGGCTCAGTCTGCCTGCAATCCCAGTGCTTTGGGAGGCTGTGATGACTGGATTGCCTGAGCTTGCGGGTTTGAGACCCGCCTGGGCAACTTGGCAAGACCTCAACTCTACAATAAATCAAAAATTAGCCAGGAGTGGTAGCACCTGCCTGTAGTTACAGCTACTTGGAAAGCTGAGGCGGAAGGATCACTGGAGCCCAGCCGATCGAGGCTGCAGTGGCCAAGAGCGGCCACTGCACTCCAGTCTGTGTGACAGAGTGAGACTCCTGCTCACAAAAAAACAAAAACAAAAAAACAGCAGACAAGTTTTCTTGAAGAAGACTTTTCTTCTGTGGAGAGCAGCTTCAAATCATGACCAAGAATTCCAGCCCATCTTTCTTGATGGACTGTGCTACAGATCTTAGACTTACTTTGCCAGCCTGCAATCTTGTAAGCCTAGAAACCAATTTCTTTCTTTTTTTTTTTAATTTCTTTTTTATTTTACAGATGTGGACTACAAGCCAAGACTGGGTACACAAGTTTTCAACGTACTGGTGAAGTTTGGGCCTCCCACTGGAGCTCACTTTGCCTGGATTGCAATCATGCACCATTCCTGATGTTGTGTTCTCTCCACCGCCCTCCCCTGGCAGTGACCACCACTGCCCATCCCTTTCTTGTAGTATTATAAGAGGTAGATGAATAGATAGGTTCTACTCATTATGTTTTTCTGGTTGAAAATTGAACCCTGACTGATACTTACCAATTCTTTGGCTTGTAGTCCATGCTCTGCTTATTTCCAGCCTGAACATCAAGCCAATGTCATTTTGTTGTGACACGATTTCACTTCCACTAAACAAATGCTGTAGTAGTTAAATAAAAGTTGAGTTTTTGCAACAGAGAAAACCTAATATTCAAGGGATAAAATAGGCCAGAAGATTGCTCATCTCTTAAATGAAAATTTGGGTAAGTCATCCAGGGCTAGTATGGCTGTTTGATGGTAACAATATTTACTCATGAAATAATGTTTTTGTTAGTACCTCTTTATTTTTCTACCACCTAAGAGTTACATTTTCTATTTGTTTTTATTGTTTGCCTGCATACTTGTCTTTATAAAATATTTAACATAAGTTTCATATTTTTAGAACACTTTACAAATGTAATCAGTATTTTACCTTCTGCCAAAAATACGTGTCTTAAAATATTTTGACTTATCTCTAACTGTCAATTTCCCATCTTCTATGCATTATTCTTAATATATTTATTCTAAGTTGTTTTACAGTACAGTAAAATAATTCATATTATCATAATATACAATTAATTTGTTAGATTGGTGTTACTTGTCACTGCCCCTTATATGTGTTTTTATTCATTAATAAAAGTATTTTATTTATTAATTCTGAAGCTTTTTATTTTTTTCCCTTTCAGTCTTTATGTAGTAAATTATCTTAGCCTTTTAAACCTTAATAATGTCTTTACACAAGCTTTGTTCTCAAATATTAATGTAAATAAGTATAGAAAGTTATTTTTTTCAACTCTTTGAGGTTATTTAGGAACTAAGAGATATTATTGCTGATGAGAAATCTGTGTCAATCTGATTGTACTTTCTTTACCAAAATGACAATCTGGCTAGAGTCAATATCTTAGGTGGATGATCACCTTTTTGTCACTATATACTGTAAAGGGGAATGGTACTAGTATCTTATTTAAATGTAGGAAACTGAGTTCTTATTCCCTACCAAACATAATGCATGTGTTTCTCTGTTGGCATTGAAATTGGATCAGACCCGGGCTCGATGGCGCAGCCTGTAATCCCGTGCCTTTGGGAGGCTGAGGTGAGTGGATTGCCTGAGTCCGTGGGTTCGAGAACCACCTGGGCAACTTGGCGAGACATCATCTCTACAATAAATCAAAATATTAGCCGGGCGTGGTAGTGCGCTCCTGTAGTTCCAGCTACTCGGAAGGCTGAGGCGGAAGGATCGCCGGAGCCCAGCAGGCGAGGCTGCGGTGGCCGCCAGCGGCCACTGCACTCCAGTCTG
>NW_007252331.1:270402-292915 GCF_000164805.1 Carlito syrichta
AAAAAAAAAAAAAAAAAAAAAGAAATTGGATCAGATTATCTATCTATGGTCCTGACTTCCTATAGATACCTTGGTTTGGGATTCTCTCTTTTTGTTACTCATAAACTTTTGTTCATGATTTTGAGTATAGACATTTCTATAGGTACATTTTATATTTTAAAATTTTAATAACTTTAGGAGTACAAGTGACTTTTGGTTACCTGGATATATTGTATTGTGGTGAAGATTTTTTCTTTTTTCTTTTTTTTTTTTGAGTTGGAGTCTCACCCTGTCTCCTAGGCTGGAGTGCAGTGGCATGCTCACAGTCACCACAGCCTCAACCTGCTTGGCTCAGGTGATCTTTCCGTCTCATCCTCCTTAGGAGCTGGAATTTCAGGCACTCGCCACAAGTCTGACTAATTTTTTTTTTTATTATTTAGTGTAGAGATGAATTCTTGCTGAGTTTCCCAGGCTGGTCTATAACCCATGGGCTCAGGCAATCCTCTCACCTTGCCTCCCAAAGAACTGGGAGTATAGGTGTGATACACAGCACCCGGCAGAAGATTTTTTTAAAGTTTTAAATGTACTTTATCTATCATGTTTATGTGTTTTGAATAGATAGATTTTACACATGCTTGAAATTCCATTTCTTAATTTTCATTTTTAAATTTTGAATTAATTTTTAAAAGCCACATTTCTGAGCCATTATTATTTTAATGTGTATTATTACCTACTTATAACTGTACTATGTGCTATTTATAAAAATTAAAACACTACTGAATTACATTTCCTTAAAATCTTTCCTAGATAATAAGGAATTTTAATGACATTAAAATGGGATGTTATGATGCCAGCAACAATCATTCAACCAAATAATGTGAAGACATTTAAAAAGTCATTGTATATTAACCATTTTCTCCTATTTTTTCCTCCAAATCCTTTAATCAATCTAAGCACGTTTTACATTTGTTCTGATGGTCACTGAGGCCTCATATTCCATTATTCAGGCCAATTTTGTAGCAATATTGACTGACAAATCACACATTTTGATATGTTATTAATATTTACTGAGCACCCAACCCAGGTTTATCACTAATGTCACCTTGAGTGGAAAAATGATGCTCAAACATTATTTAAATTTATGGCAACAAGCAAAAGCAATTATTATTATTTTTATTTTAGAAACTGATGCAAAGAGTTCATCTAAAATGGCTATCACATAGAATATTTATAAGTCAGGATTGCTGTCAGCTTTCCTTTAAAGAAAGGGAATAGAGGAAAGCTAATAACTACAACCACAGATAAAGCAGGGTCTCAACGAAAGAAAACTTTACTTATTTCTCATCTTGCTCATCTGAAAATAAATTTTTATTTCCAAGTTTCTTAAAAAGACTCAGGGAGAGAAACCTTGTTTTCTTAGTTGCCCCAAATGTGAGGACACAGTGAGAGGGAGCTGACCCTTTTTTGCAGAAAGGCAAACCCCAGGAACAGAGATACATGTCCCAGTGGACTGGGCAGGTACAGTTCAGCTGCTGCTCCTTTCTTCACAATGACCCAGACAGAAAATGAAAAATAAAGTTTAGTCTTCTTTCTTCTTTCTCCTAAACAGAGCAAGTTCAGAATTTTCCAATTGAACATTATGTCACTTGAGTATACAAATGTATAGGTGGTTTACAATATTTAGTGAGGTCAGAAACTCAAGATTCTTCTGGAGGGAAGTTGAGTATTATACAAGAATTGAGGACATAATCTTATATAAGTCAGGGTTAAAGAAGGCAGTTCAGTGTTCTAAAGTCTCTAATAACCTTCTCTAGAGATTCAAGCAACCAGAGATTACTCTCTCTCTCCAACCATTTTGGTACTGTTTGTATGAGTGGTTCTGCTTCCATAAACCAACACTCAGGACTCCAGGCTTCAGTAGGACACTATTAATTCAGTGCTTGAACAAAGCATCCTGACCTCTTATCCCTTCCCTCATATATACAACCTCCTGTTAGCAGAAGGGCTTAGCAGATTCTTTATACCAGAATCTCAAGCTGGCATCATATGTAACTTAAGAACATAGCTTTTAAACCTTTCTTTATTTCTGCCAACTAATGAGTCCATTTTCATTGGAATTTTCCATTAATTTTTTAAACTGTATTTTTTTTATAAAGACTGCCTAGTACTTTCATATGTTTATTTTGGGATTCTATCAGGTGGAGGTCAGGTTTGCAATGATTTCTACCCTGTTATCAGAAATCTTTTATTCTGAAAATCAATGTGCATTCATGTAAATTATTAAATATATACATTTTTATTTCTGGATTTTCTAATAATTTCTTTCCTTCTTTTGTCTCTTTAAACATTGTAACCATAAATATTATAAAGTTTATTTCAGGTTATTAAATAAACATGAATATGCATACGATTATAATGTTCAAAGAAATAAAAGAAAAATATCAGAAGGCAATAACTAAAGTTTTTAGAATTGAAAGGTATAATTAATTACTAAGTTAAACAAATGTACATTTGTCACTCTTGGCTGAGAATTCATTTTCAGTATTGCTCCCCCACCCCTCACACCTCACATATGCTCTGGACAATGGAGGAATCACAACAAGGCAGTTTTGCACTTTGCTTCCCAAAGCTCCATGTGTTTCAGCCATTCTCTGTGTATTTGTTTCTGGATGACTTCTTTTCTAAGTTTCCTATAAGACATGGGCATTTTGTTTGGGGACTACAAGACCTGAAATTTTAATCCCAAAAGGGATTAAACTGATAGAAACTGATAGAAACTATTTAACGGATTATATACACTTGTGAAAGCTTTAAATAGCATGGGTCTGTTTATATTTGATTAAATGTTGACTTTGTGTTCTTTTCTCAAAGCAAGTGTTGGTACAGACTCTGCCTAGGCTAAGTTGGGAGACAAACTAATGCATAAAGGTTTGCCAAAGAGTGCCAGAAACCCAAGTATGTACTTTAAAACTCTTGACTCACTTTATATTAAAGTAACTCTTTGAAGTAGATATCATTTTATTCTACAAACAAAAAAATTGAGTCTCAGAGAAGTAGACCAGATCAAGTCACCCAGATACCAGTGCAAAAGAGTATTTTAGCCTGAGGTTGAAATGCAAAATGTATACTATCTACAAAGGGTCACTTTACCTCAGAATTGAATAACTGTATTAGAATATGTGAAAGAAGAATATGTGACAAACTGTCCCTGTTTGCTAATGCCATAATTGTATACCTAGAAAATCCTAAACACTCCTCCAGGAGACTTCTAGACCTGATAAATGATTTCAGTAAAGTCTCAGGGTACAAAATCAATGTACAAAAATAAGTAACATTTCTATACACCAATAACACTTAAGAACCAAATCAAGAGGTCAATCCCATTTACAATAACCAAAAGCAAAACAAAATACCTAGAAATACATCTAACCAAGATGGCGAAAGATCTCTACAAGCGAACTGACAAAATAAATTGTAGATGACACAAACACATGGAAGAACATCCTATGCTCATGGATTAGAAGAATCAAACTGGTAAAATGATCGTACTTCCCAAGGCAATCTATAGATTCAATGCAATATTTGTAAAAATACCAAATCATTTTTCACAGAACTAGAAGAAACACTGATGAAAGAAATCACAACCTACACAAAGAACATCCCATGTACAAAGACGAATCAACATTGTTAAAAAGACCATACTGTTCAAAGCAATCTACATATTCAACGTAATCCCGATCAAAATAACAATTTTGTTCTTCATAGAATTAGAAAAACACAAACCTAAAGTTTATAGGGAACCGAAAAAGAGCTCAAATAACCAAAGACATTCTAAGTAAAAGGAACAAATGCAGAAGCAAAACACTACCCAACTTCAAATTATGTTATCACAAAAACAGCATGGTACTTGTATAAGAGTAGAGAGATAGATTAATGGAACAGAATGGAGAATCCAGAAATAAACCTGCAAACCTAATTTTCTGGCAAAGCCAAAAAATAAAAAATGAGGAAAAAATTAAAAATGGGGAAAGATACCCTATTCAATAAAGTGTGCTGGGAATACTGGTTAGCAATGTGCAAAAGAATGAAACTAGACCCCTATCTCTCACCATATACAATATTAACTCACGATGGATTAAAGACTTAATTGTAAGACCTCAAACTATAAAAATTCTAGAAGAAAACCCAGGAAAAACATTTCTGGACATCAGCCTAAAAAAGAGAATTGATGACAAAGACCAAAAAGCAATTGTGAGAAAAACAGAAGTAAAATGGGACTTAATTAAACTAAAAGAATTCTGCACAGCAAAAGAAATAACCAACAGAGTGAACAGAAAACATATGGAATGGGAGAAAATGTTTGCAAATTTTGCTTCTGATAAAGGACTACTATTCAGAATCTACAAGGAATGGAAACAAAATGAAAACGACAAACAACTCCATCAAAAAGTGGGCAAAGGATATGAATAGACACTTTTCAAAAAAAGACACACAGGAGGCCAGAAAACACAGGAGAATATGCTTAGCAACTCTTATCTTCCAAAAAGTGCAAATTAAAACCACAATAAAATAACATCTTACATCAATCAGAATGACTGTCATTAAGAAGTTAAAGAATAACAGATGTCGGTGTGGTTGTGGAAAAAAGGGAACACTCAAACACTGTTGGTGGAATTGCAAACTAGTTTAACCTCTGTGATAAACAGAATGGAAATTTATCAAATAATTAGAAATAGAATTAACATTTGAAACAGCAATCCCACTTTTAGGGACCTATCATAGGAAAAGAGATCATTACATAAGAAAGATACCTGTACTCATATGTTCTTTACAGCATTATTAACAATAGAAAAATTATGGAACAAGTCTGAGTGCCCACCAATGATTGACTGGATAAAAGAAATATGGTATATATACACCATGAAATACTATGCAGTCATAAAAAGGACGACATCATGTCTTTTGCAGCAACATGGATAGAGCTGGAGAATATCGTTCTAAGTGAACTAACTCTGAAACAGAAAACCGAACACTACATGTTTTCTCTTATATGTGGGAGCTAAATGGCCACAGAGATGAATATAATAGACACTGGGGGCACAAAAAGGGTGGGAGTAAGAGATGAGAATTAGGTTTCAAAAATTACCTAGTGGGTATAATGCTCACTCTCTGGGGAATGGGCCATCTGAGGCCCAATCCCCACCACTATACAATATGTCCAGGCAACAAACAGGAACATATACTTCCTAAATCGAAAATAAAATAAAATTATGTTAAGTAAAACAAAGAATGTACTTTTTAATAATAACATATATCCATTATATTTAATCACCTTTTTACAAATAAAATCTTTAGATAATTTTTTTGCAATAGTTGCTAATTTTAAATAACAAGAAAACAAAATTGTGGTGGAGAATCTCATATTTTCAAGCTGGGAAAGAAATGTGTAAGTGAAATTTTGAGCAAGGATGCATCATGAAATTATATTAGTTAGAGTGATACAAGAAAAGACCAAATATATTTTCAATACAAGAGAAAATATTGCAAATTATGCTATATTTTATATGCTTAAGTATTCTCTGCCTTGAATATACAAGGAAAAGTAGTAATATCATGATCATCTATTAATTACAAAATAGTATTCAAAAACTACCATGTGTTTCTATAGCAAGAGGTCTCTCTTAGAAAAGTTTTTTATAAACTAGGTTGGCATTATATTTTTACTGATCAACGGCATTAGTATTGCCTAATGTTTCCTTCCTGACAGGGCAACATCTTTAGAGCCAAGAATATACAGGAGATTACACAGACACATAGCTTCAGAATATTAAGTGGAGAGCTCAGACTGCTAGTTGTGACAGTCCCTTCCCTAAAATTGTTCAAAGCAGTTCATTTCAAAAGTTAGGTCCTATTGTCATATGTTATATCAAACATGTTCCTCATGATCAGGCCTTTCTTAAAAATCAGACATACACATACACAAGTGTATGCTCTTAAAGAATATTGATAAAATAACTCAAATAGGCATTATTTAGAAGATCTACTTAATCGTTTGAGTTTCTGACATGACATGAAAGCCACTCACCAAGAAATAACTATATCACTTTGATACAAATTTCCTATTTATATAAGTGAGGCAGGCAGTTGAGTGGGTGCCTCATAAGTAGGTACACACAAAATGACTGTTTTAAGTATCATTATTCCCATTCTGAGGTTTCCTCTACTTTTTTTTTCAGGAAATGTATAATACACATTGTAAAATACCAAGAACACAGAACTTGTAAAATTTTAATGTGCACACAAAAGTCTTTTACAACCTTCTCACTCACTAAGTGGTCCCACATTAAAATAAAATAAATCTTCACCCAAAGAGAAAGCACTTAAATGTTCAGCTTTTTCAGATTTTAGTTCCTCAAAGAATTCATTTTTCTTAATAGTGTGAGGTATAATAAAATCATCAGTTCCAAGGAAAAATAATTAAAGCACTTAGCATGATGTTTTACTCTCAGTATTTAATAATAAGCTATTTCTTAAGATCAGTAATTTGGGATTCCATTAGATTTTATGATATAAATATAGATTTACAAAATAGATACTAGTGACTCTGGACTCTTCAGACACTTGTTACTTAAGTCACAAACCAAGACATCTGACAAGAACTTATATATGTATATATGTATGTATGTATGCATGCATATGTTTATTTATTTGCCTTTGAGTTGGAGTCTCACTCTGTCGCCCAGGCTGGACTGCCGTGGCACACTCACTGCCACTCCAGTGTTGACTTGCTGGGCTCCAGTGATCCTTCCATCTCAGCCTTCCAAGTAGCCAGAACTATAGGCATATGCTACCATACCTGGCGAATTTTTTTTTAAATTTATTGTAGAAACAAAGTCTTGCCAAGTTGCCTGGGCTTGTTTCAGACCTGAGGGTTCAGGCAATCCACTCACCTCGGCCTCCCAAAGGGCTGGGATTGTAGGCTGAGTCACTGAGCCCGGCCAAACTTATGTTTTTAAAAATTATGTGGAGAATGCAAAATGATCATGAAGTAGGCCATTAACAAAAGAAGACCACAAATCTTACAAAATTATATTTTTCAAGTGTTTTACATTTCTTCCAAGTCAGAGTCATGCTTATACAGAAATAATCTTGGTTGATTTGTTGTATTCATTGATTCCTTTTAGGGTATGCATTTATTTAAATATTCATTGAGTGCTTTCTATATTTGAGGCATTATCCTTTGCACCGGGAATTATTTTTTGTAAGTAAAAAACAAAAAAACAAAAAAGAGTCCCAATTCCTGCCCAACAAGTGCAGAGAAATTTGTTGGAGGAAATGTAAAATCAAATAAGTATAGTTCAATATGCTAAGGCAATGCTAACTTAAGGGATGAGTAGTGAGTTCTGGGAAGGACCACAAATACTGCTGAGGGTGCTCTGCGAAGGTTTCAGAGTGTTTAATGAATCAATGGGAAGTTTCTCTGCTCTTTGAGAGTAGGGACTGAGACTCTCTTTTGTTTGTTTTTTACTTAAAAAAATCTCCAATGCCCCATATATAGAAAGTACTCAATAAATATTTTTAAAATGAGGCCGGGTCGGTGGCTCAGTCTGTAATCTCAGTACTTTGGAAAGCCAAGGCAGGTGGATTGCCTGAGCCCCTACGTTTGAGACCACCCCAGACAGCTTGGCAAGGCCTCCTTTCTACAATAAATAAAAAATTAGTCGAGTGTGGTAGCACGTGCCTGTAGTTTCGGCTACTTAGAAGGCAGAGGTGGAAGGACCGCCAGAGGGCAGTAGGTCGACGCTGAGGTGGCCATGAGTGTGCCACAGCACTCCAATCTGGGCGACAGAATGAGACTCCAACTCAAAAAAAAAAAAAAAAAAAAGATGAATATATTAAAAGAAATTGATGAATACAACAAATCAACCAAGACTGTTTCTGTATAAGCAAGGCTCTGGTTTGGAAGAAATTTAAAACACAGGAAAGAGAAGGCCATATGGAGACACTTCCCAGGTGTTTGCTATTGAAGGGATATTTCAGATCTATGTTCTTCAATATGTTTTCATTCAAGAGCCAAAATCAGAAACCATTCAAGCACTTGTATAGCTATCTGGGTTTCACCTAGAACTAGAATCAGAATTTGTAAGAATGGAGTCAAACCATATGCTTAACCTATACCTAGATAGAACTTGTGTGTAGTATCAGATGCACAGAGGTACAATTATACATCATCTAGAGCTAACAGTAGTTTCTTATAAAGTTATCACCATCTCCTCCTTATAGGGTACCACTTATAATATATTTTGCTATAAATAATTCTTTTAAAATTTTGCTCATTAAATTGCCTGTTTTTTAAATGGTAAGAATACAAAAATTTAGCATCATTTATAATGGCATATATTTAGTATACCTTCTTGAATAAAATGAGCATCTTAATTTCAGTGTCATTTTTACAGTACTGTGCAAATTGTTCCACTCATTGTCACTGGATGAAGAGACATTAAGTGTTAGATAGATTACCAATGAACAGAAATAACCTGTGAGGTCATTAAATAGCACACATCATAGCTACATATATCACTACACTCCAATATCTCTGCTATGGTAGTAGTAATAATAATAAATCCCTACCAACATTTGCATACCACATTTAAGATAAAATCTAGAAAAAATTTTAAAGTAGAAACACCTGGCTAGCATTTGCAATGCTGCACAGTAAATTTCAGCTGTTATCTGTTACTCAATAATGCAAATCTGATTATATCACCCTGATCTAAATAACAAATTTCTCCCAACTCCCTTCTTGAGTTTAGAAGCCTTCTAATCTTCCTTCATTTCAGTGATAAGCATGGCCAGAGAAAATATTGTGTCATTATAGAAAAAGTAAAAAGCAAAATAACAAAAAATACCATAAGTGGGCCAGATGCTGTCTTTAAATGGCTGTTTAACTTTTCAATGAGAATTTGCTTTCTTGGCATCCTTGAAATCACCATATTGTTCTTTGGTTTCCTGAGGTAAATTTTAGTTAAAAACAGTTTTATTGTGGCTTTTATTTCTTCTTCCCATTTAATACATATACACTCACAGGAAGTGTATCAAAACTTGGGGTTCTATTGTCCTATCATCTTACCCTAATCTCTAACACAATCTGTGAAGTTAATAAGAGTGAAAACACTCCTAAATTTTCCTGATTAGCTAACAGTTTAAAAACTACTTAAAGCCATTGCTTTGTTAAATTCTGGTGGGTCCACATGGCTCTTTGAGCTATGGCTGCATGTTTCCTAGCCTTGGCCCCTCCCCTACCATGGAGAGATGAAACTCCTCTCTCTTCTCTCTCTCTTTAATTTACTTTCTAAATAACCGATGTTTTCCAATTTAAAAACAAGCAAATAAACAAAAAGCCTATTACAGTTTTTTTATTTTAAATTTCTTGAGATACACCATTTTCCTTTGAAAGTTATAAATATTCTTATCAAATTAGAATTATGTTTAAATGTGCATATGCTTAAACTACACTATCAATTCCATAAAAACAAATAGAAATAAAGACCAGCATATCTACAATACAAAAAAAAGTACATTTAGGGCAAGAAAGGTGTCTGTCAAATAAAATGCTCAGTTCTTTATAGGATTTCAGAGAACCCCTCCCTCAAAAGAAAATCTAAAACCAGATAACCAGTCAATATTATTCAAGTCAAAAGCGGTGACAATACCATTTTACTGCTTAACAAAAAATGAAGGTTAGACAAATAATGTTGAATCATTTACTCTAAAAATGGTTATTATGTGCCAAAACATTTACCCATTTAGCTGTGACATAAAAATAAACACAGTATATTCTTTTATGCAGCTCAACATTAAGTGTTTGACTTAAAGAATCAGAAGAGGAGTTCCGGTAAGTTGGCAACACCATAGGTGGACTTGTGAGATTCTCTGAATGTGAGTTCCCAAAAAGACTCTTATTTTTCTTCCCCCACCCCCTGGCCCACTGCCAGCCACACTGGTAGGAGACCTGGAGACCTTTGGTCCCATGCAGGGCCGGATATTGCGGCTCCGCATGCTGCTACTCCACTATATGTAACTCCCGCCCATGTGGGAGTCTCGGGCCTCAGCTCCCTTCCTGGCTATATTGTCTCACCCAGCACCCAGCACCAAGCCGCTGGTCACCCAGGGAGGCTCTGGGTGCCCTCCCCTCAGAAATACCAGTCCCATTTCTGACTGAAGTACCCTGTGAGGGACCCAGGGCCACCTTTGCTGCTCACTGCCTGCCCTTTGAAGCTTTGGAGCTCTGGGCCCACCCTGGCTAAGGCACTCAGCATGTGACCTCATGCTTTTGTAAGGGAACAGCATATCTTAAGGAGGTGCTGATTGGAGGCTCTCAGCTCCAGAGGAGGGAACTCCCGACCCCCTCCTCCACCCCAGCCTGCTGGTAGCACCCTGGATCCAGCGCCCAGCTGTGCAGCTGATTCCCGGTGCCTCCCACAACACCACAGTCCACCATAGTGGATCAAACAGGGACCCAGATGAGCAGAGAGAAAAGATCTGCAAAATTGAAACTGCCACCTCAGCCATTCTCCAGGCAGAGATTTGCATTGCTCCACCCACCTTCCACCAGCCTCCACCTCGGTTCCTAAGGTAACATCACTAAACAGGAGACAAAGCCCCACCCCTACTCCGAATCAGACAAAGGCAACTAAGCAATGCAGACCTCCCAGGTAGCAGGCTAAAAAAAACAAGCCCAAACTGTGAGTAAATCTAGCTGCCTGCAATGAAAACAGAGGGGAGAAGCTGGAGATCAGAGCTGAAGAGACCTTAGACACTCAGGAAAGATTCCAGAGCTAGTCTGATCTCTTATTTTGACTTTTGATTTTATCATTTTTTCTGTTTGTTTTGCTCACTTTTGTTTTCTTTCTGACTTACACTAACTATTTCACGATTTTATTGGTCTGTCTCTGTGTAGCTACCAGTATTCTTTAGGGAAATTTTCTGGCATGTTTTTTTCACTTCTCTCCTGCCTTGTGTCTCTTTTTCACCTGTTAGTTGGTATGTATGTCTGTTTTCCCTCTCATGCTTCTCTCTTTCTAACTTTCTATTGATCCCCCCTTCCTCCATTATTTTCCTCTTTTGTACCTCCCTTTGATCCAGGGACCAAACCTACATCCTGCTGCACAGACAGATTGTAAGGCATGGGAAATAGGTTCCAGTGTGCTCATACACCTGTTTGTGGATGCTGGAATCAGCATATAGATTCTGAATCACTGCTTCCCCCTCAATTAAACCTCAAAACTGCAAAAAGTACAGCCCGCAGCCCACACTCCAACCTCAAAAGTGAACAAAGCTAGAGGACACTCATAAGGATGAACAGGAGATTGCACAAGTGAAACAAAAGCAACCCCACCTTCCCTGAAAAACAGAATTTGAAGAAGGGGAGGGAAAAGGGGAGAGAGAGAAAAATCTACACAAATGAAGAAAAACCAAAAGAAGAATCTGGGTCTCCCTAAGACCCCTAGGAGGGCAGACACTGAGAAAACTTACTTATCAATGCAAACAATGAAGAGCCCCCAGAATGACTGGTCTCAAACTACAAACCTAGATATCAAGACATTAATGGAGAGATAAGAAGAAGCTAGGAAGGAGCTGATATCTGAGATAACAGTAATAAAGAATACTGTGAATGAAATAAATAACAAACTGATAAGCATGGAAAGCAGAATTAACCAAGCAGAAGAAAGAATCTCAGAGCTTGAGGACCAAAATATAGAACAAACCCAAACTCTTATTTATTTATTTATTTTTTAAATTTTTTAATTTTTAAAAATTTTTTTGAGTTGGAATCTCACTCTGTTGCCCAGACTGGAGTGCAGGGGCCGCTCCCAGCCACCACAGCCTCAACCTGCTGGGCTCCAGTGATCCTTCCACCTCAGTTTTCCAAGTAGCTGGAATTACAGGTATGCACTGCCACACGAGGCTGATTTTTTGATTTATTGTAGAGATGAGGTCTCGCTGCCCAGGCAGGTCTCGAACCTGTGGGTTCAGGCAATCCACTCACCTCAGCCTCCCAAAGGCATGGCATTACAGGCTGAGCCACTGAGCCCGGCTACCCAAACTCTTAAAAACACAGAACATAAGCTCAAAAAGACACAACAAAACCTTCAAGAGATGAGTGATTACTTCAAGAGACTGAACCTAAGAGTAATTGGCCTTTCTGAGGCAGAAAGAGAGACAGAGACCACAATGGAACAAATTTTCCATGAGATCATTCAAGAAAACTTCCCTTATCTAATCAGTGATACAAAAATTCAAACACAAGAGATACAGAGAATCCCTGCAAGACAACAAATGAGAAGACAAACTCCTAGGCACATAATAATTCGCCTAAACAAAGAAGGCATAAAAGAAAAAATCCTAAAGGCAGCAAGAGAAAAGGCCAGATCACCTACCATGGAAGATCAATTAGAATAGCAACAGATTTATCTACAGAAACCCTGTAGCCTACGAGAGCTTGGAGCCCTATCTTCAAAGTCCTAAAAGATAAACAATTTGAACCAAGAATAACCTACCCAGCCAAGTTAAGCTTCATCAGTGGGGGAGAATTGAAATCTTTCCCAGATATCCAATCCCTAAGAACTTATGCTGCCACCAAACCACCTCTACATGAAACACTTAAGAAAGTACTAAACACAGAAGAAAAGGAAAAAAGAACAACGTTCTTCACAAAAGTAGAGGAAAAAGAATAAAATACACATGAACCAACCCAAAACCAAAAGAAAGACAAAAAACCAAGTGGAAGAACAACAACTCTATATGAACTCTATGATAGGGATGAACTCTCACATTTCAATAATTAGCCTGAATGTGAATGGACTAAATACACCAAAGAAAAGACATAGAATGGCAACATGTATAAAATATCACCAGGCAAAAATATACTGCCTTCAAGAGACCCATGTCATTAGAAAGAACATGCACAGACTCAAAGTAAGAGGATGGGAAACAAATTTTCAGGCTAATGGAACACAAAAGAAAGGAGAAGTTGCAATCCTAATTTCAGACAAAATACCATTTAAACTCTCAAAAATTAAAAAAGATACAGAGGGCTACTACATAATGACAAAAGTTTCACTCCATCAACAAGAAATATCTATCTTAAGCATATATACACCCAACATAGGTACATCAACTTTCATAAAGCAACTTCTAGGAAAAATAAAGAAAGTTATTGACTCTAACACCATCATAACTGAGGACTTTAATACCCCACTCACAACTCTAGACAGATCATCAGGACAAAAAATCAGCAATGAGATCCAGAACCTCAATGTGACTCTTCACCAAATGGACTTAATTGATACCTACAGAACACTCCATCCAAAGACCACAGAATACACATTCTACTCATTACCGCATAGAATGTTTCGAAGATCAACCACATACTTGGCCATAAATCAAACAAAAGCAAATTTAAAAGGACTGAAATTTTACCATGCACCTTCTCGGACCACACTGGAATAAAAATAAACATTAACTCCAACAATGCCCCCCCTAAACCCACAAAGACATGGACACTAAACAGCATGATGCTAAAGAACTGCTGAGTCAATGATGAAATCAAAACAGAGATCAAATGATAACTGGAAACAAATGAAAATGAAGAAACATCTTACCAAAATCTCTGGGATGCCATGAAAGCTGTAGTAAGGGGGGAATTTATACCCTACAAACACACATGAAGAAAATGGAAGGATCACAAATTAACAGCCTAACAAGCCACCTAAATAAGCTGGAAAAGCAAGACCACAAAAACTCTAATTTCAGCAGAAGAATCCAGATCACCAAAATAAAAGCCCAAATCCAGGATATAGAAGACAAAAAGATAATACAAAAATCAATGAAACAAAAAGCTGGTTCTTCAAAAGGATAAACAAGGCTGATGGTCCCTTAGCTAGACTGACCAAGAAAAAGAGAGAAAAAACCCAAATAAACACAATCAGAACCACAAAAGATGAAGTCACATCTGACCCTGAAGAAATACAAAAGATCATTAGAGACTACTACTAACACTTGTATGGAAACAAATTTGAAAACCTTAAGGAACTGGAGGACTTTCTGACATGACAAAACCTGCCTAGGTTGGAATAAGTAGAAATTGAGACCCTGAATAGACCAATAACAATCAAGGAAATTGACTACGTAATAAGAAAACTACCTACAAAAAAAAAGCCCTGGACCAGATGGCTTTCTAGCAGAATTCTACAAGACATTTAAGGAGGAGCTGATACCTATCCTACTGAAGGTATTCCAGGCAATTAAAAAAGATAAGACTCTCCCTAAATCATTTTACAAAGCTAACATCACATTGACACCCAAACCAGGTAAAGACCCAACAGAGAAAGAGAACTACAGGTCAATATCTTTGATGTACATAGATACTAAAATTCTCAACAAGATTCTAGCAAACCGGATTCAACAACACATCTCAAAAATCATCCATCATGACCAAGTGGGCTTCATCCTTGGGATGCAAGGCTGGTTCAACATTCGTAAAACCATAAATGTAATTAAATACATCAACAGATGTCAAAACAAAAACCACATGATTATATCATTAGATG
This sequence comes from Carlito syrichta, assembly GCF_000164805.1. NCBI lineage: Eukaryota > Metazoa > Chordata > Mammalia > Primates > Tarsiidae > Carlito > Carlito syrichta. The sequence goes on from NW_007252331.1 coordinate 284,994, forward strand.
CAGAAAAAACTTTTGATAAAATCCAGCACTCATTCTTGATAAAAATCCTCGAACATCTAGGCATACGGGGAACACACCTCAAAATAGTAAAAGTTATCTATGAGAAACCCACAGCCAGCATACTCCTAAATGGACAAAATTTGGAACCATTTCCCCTGAAAACTGGAACTAGACAAGGATGCCCACTCTCACCCTTCCTGTTCAATATAGTATTGGAAGTCCTGACTAGAGTAATCAGAGAAGAGAAGGCAGTCAGGGGTATCCAATTAGGAAAAGAGGAAGTCAAGTTATCTCTCTTTGCAGATGACATGATTGTGTACCTTGAAAACCCAAGAGAATCTGTCAAGAACCTCCTTACACTGATAAAGGACTTTGGCAAAGTCTTAGGTTATAAAATAAATGTGCAAAAGACAATCGCATTTCTTTACACCAATAATAAACAGAAACCCAAATAAAAAGCACAATTCCATTCATAATAGCCACCAAAAAATGAAATACCTTGGCATCTTCCTAACCAGAGACGTGAAAGACCTTTACAATGAAACCTACAAAACTCTGCTCAAAGAAATCAAAGATGACACAAACAAGTGAAAAAATGTCCCATGCTCTCATGGGTTGGAAGAATCAACATTGTGAAGATGTCCATCTTACCTAAGGCAATCTACAGATTCAATGCAATACCCATCAAATTACCAGCAATATTCTTCTCAGATGTAAAAAAAAAAAAAACACAGGAATTCATATGGAAACACAAATGACTAAGAAATAGCCAGAAAAATCCTCAGGAAAAAAAAAAAAAAATGTAGCAGGTGGTATCACATTACCAGACTTCAAACTTTACTACAAAACTACAATCATCAAAAAAGCTTGGTACTGGTATAGGAATAGGCATATAGATCAATGGAATAGAATTGAGATTCCAGAAGCAAAACCTCAATTTCTCAACCAACTCATCTTCGACAAAGCCTCCACCACCTACCACTGGGGAGAGGAGAACCTATTCAGTAAATGGTGCTGGGAAAACTGGCTGACCACATGCATAAGATTGAAACAGGACCCCTATCTATCCCCATGCACAAAAATTAACTCCAAATGGATCAGAGACCTAAATGTGAAACCTCAAACCATAAGAACCTTAAAAAAAGAAGGACATACCCTCATGGAAATCAAAACTGGCATCCAATTCCTGAACAAAACCCCAAACCCACAGGTCATAAGGGAGAAGATAGACAAGTGGGACCTCATTAAACTGACAAGCTTCTGCAAAGCCAAAGAAACCATCAAAAGAGCAGGGAGACAGCCTACAGACTGGGAAAACGTATTTGCCAACTCCAGGTCTGACAACGGCTTAACATCTTGGATCTACAATGAACTCATACATGCTGAAAAGAAAAAAACAAACAACTCCATTACAAAATGGGCAAAAGATATTAACAGACACTTCACAAAGGAAGACATTCGAGCAGCCAACAGACACATGAAGAAATGTTCAATCTCACTAATCATCAAGGAGATGTAAATCAAAACCACACTGAGATATGACCTAACTCCAGTCAGAATGGCAATTATCAATAACAAAAAATAACAGTTGCTTGAGAGGGTGTGGCGAAAAGGGACCACTTCTATACTGTTGGTGGGAATGTAAATTAGTGCAACCTCTGTGGAAAGTAGTGTGGCGATTCCTAAAAGCTGCAAATATCAACCTCCCATATGACCCCGCAACCCCTGTACTGGGAATATACCCTGAAGAACTTAAATGACTCTATCAAAAAGATATCTCACATGTATGTTTATTGCAGCATTGTTCACAATAGCAAGAACCTGGAATTAACCATGCTGTCTATCAAAAGAGGATTGGATTAAAAAAAAAAAAATTGGTACATATACACGATGGAATACTATGCAGCCATAAAAAAGAACAAAATCATGAATTTCGCAGCAACCTGTATGAAACTAGAGTCTATAATACTGAGTGTCCTCTCACAGAAACAAAGATCTGAGTATCACATGTTCTCACTCATATAGCAGACCTTGAACATTCAATGTAATGCTATAAGAAAATTACTGACAGTAGTGGGAAACTAAGGGGGGAAGGGAGATCAGATTAATGGTAGTAATTATCTGTCTGGGGACGGGGAGACACCTCTTATCAACAAGGGTGCCTGAACGAAGCATATTTGTAAACTAACCCTTAACTGTACTCCACAATATCATAATAAAAAATATTGATTATAAAAAAAAAAAAAAGCCGGGCTTGGTAGCTCAGCCTGTAATCGCGTGTCTTTGGGAGGCTGAGGTGAGTGGATTGACTGAGCCTGCGGGTTCGAGACCCACCTGGGCAGCGAGACCTCCTCTCTACAATAAATCAAAAAATCAGCCGGGCATGGTAGCGCATGCCTGTAATTCCGGCTATTTGGAAGGCTGAGGCAGAAGGATCACCGGAGCCCAGCAGATTGATGCTGCGGTGGCCAGGAGTGGCCACTGCACTCCAGTCTGGGTGACAGAGTGAGACTCCAACTCAAAAAAAAAAAAATCAGAAGAAAATATCTTAGGTTATGAAACTGTAACTTCCTGGTACAATAAACAACTTTGAGTATTTATCTTTCTCAGGTATTTCCCCAATCATCGGCCCTTTACTTGTTTAACGTCAGTATACCATATTGCTATCAGTGTCCTTAGTTTGTTTCTTTGTAATGCAGTCACATAACTCACGTATAGAGCTTTTTCAAGCTTGTGTTTATTCATAAAGATGTGACTGCTTTCAAGGATTCTTAGCCTATTCAGCACTGTATTCAGGTGAGAAGCTGTATGATTTATAAAATGCTAATTCAAGTTTTGTAGTCTATGGATCATTTTTGCTACTTCCCAACATTCTTTAAATAAGCTTATAACTATACACATTTCCAGACTTATGCCAGATGTAGACCCAAAATAACCTCAAGAGCTCATAAACACTTTAATTTACTTTTATCAGATCATAATGTTTATAATTTTGAAATTCACTTTCTTGTTTGCAGAATTGAAGTAAATTTAAAAGAAAAAAAATGAAATTACACACAAATATAAAAGGCTTAAATAGAGCCAGATGTCAGGCAAATTGTAGCCCGAGTAGTCAGACTCTGAAGTATATTAGCAAAATTTTCCAAGGAAAAATTTGAGGAAAAAAGAAAAGTTTAGAAAGGCACAACTTCTGTAAATATTAAATATTAATTAGTTCTTGACTGAAGAGTACCAACTGGTTGCCTTAGCTTGTAAACATTGGGATACCAGTACCACCTGACTTCCAGAGAGCCAAATAATATTTGGAAAGTTCACAACAGGTGTACAAATTACTGACAAATACAAGTTTATTTGTTTATTGTGCCATTGACTTACTGAGCAATTTGATTTTGTTTGCCATTTAAACTTCTCTGTTAGCATTTTAATTATGTACCATAGTTCATCCAAACATTAACCTTTTTGATAAACAAGTCTAACCTCCTAGAAAATAGAAGAAAGCACTTCACAGCTCCTCCGTCAGGTTAGTATCTATTGACTAAGTAAACACTACCAGGGAAGATCAGTCAAAGCTTTGTGAAACAATTCATGTCAATGTAAGACTGATAACTACCATAGAACTTTTTTCAGTCCTAGTAAATCACTGACATGTATTCATTCAACAAATATTTATGGTGTCTCTACAATGCACTAAGAAACAGAAAACAAATAAGTAAACATATAAATAATTGCAGACTTGTGGAAAATGCTACGAGTAACATGAGCAAATAGGGTGATAGCAAAATCACATGTTGGGGTGTACTAAGATAAGGTGGTTGTGGGTTGAGATGAAACCTGAAGGATGAGAAAAAAAATCAGCCATGTAAGAATTTGGGAGCAGAGTGTGGTGGCACCACAATCCAGACAAAGCGTCTAGAAAATGACAGGCCTGGCCAGTAGAGGAAAAGACAGTCATGAGATGAGATTGGAAAAAGAAGAGAGTAAGATCATGAAGAACCAAGTAGACCAAGGCAGAGAGTTTACGTTTTCTTCTAAGAGAAATAGGAAGCCTCTGGTGGATTTTTAAGCTAGGAAATGATATCATTTTGCTTATGTTGGAAAAAAATATCAATCTGATTATTATGAAAAAAGCTGAATCAGCTGGGCTCGGTGGCTCAGGCTGTAATCCCATGCTTTGGGAGGCTGAGTTGAGTGAATTGCCTGAACCCGCGGGTTCAAGACCCGCCTGGGCAACTTGGCGAGACCTCATCTCTACAATAAATCGAAAAATTAGCCGGGCGTGGTAGTGCGCGCCTGTAGTTCCAGCTACTTGGAAGGCTGAGGCGGAAGGATCACTGAGCCCAGCAGGTCGAGGCTGTGGTGGCTGGGAGCAGCCCCTGCACTCCAGTCTGGGCAACAGAGTGAGACTCCAACTCAAAAAAAAAAAAAAGCTGGATCATAGTGAAGTAATGTGAAAGACCCATTGGGAAGCTATAGGAATTGTCTTAGTGAGACATAATTGTTTCTGATAATATGATCATACAGGTCATTATCAAGAGATTCAGTGTATATTCTGGAGGAACACTATTGAGTGCTCCATAAATCAGATTTTTTGTGGTGAGGTAAAGAGAGTAATTAAATATACATTTCAGGTTTTTGATTTGAACAAGTAATAAAGGCATCCTTTAAAAATGAGGAAGAATAATGTAGAAAAGTTCTTCAAATTATTAAAATAAGTTTTGGTCATATTAAATTTGAAATGGCTTTGAAGCACCCAAATTTAGATAGAAAGTCAACACGTTTGAAGTATATGATTTTAGTCTAGTGGAAAAATTTCAACTGGAAATACACACTTTGCAGTTGTTACATGTAGATGCTGGCCAAAACCATGGTGCTGCATAGACCACCTCAGGGGTCAAATAGAGGTGATCTAAGGGCCCTGTATTATTCTGTGAAACCATTCCTAATTTATGCAAATAGTAGAAGAAGGGAAATACATCAAAAAGAGAAATGAAAATAGTCCATTGAAGGCCAGGGAAAGATAATGGTTTCAAATAGGCCAAGAGAGAAACATTGTTCATAATGGAAAAAACTGCAAAGAGTGGGTAAGACAAGGACAGAAAAGTGTTCCCTGATGAGAACATTTTGGGTGAAGTGTTAAAGGTTGAAACTACACTGGAGGGAAGACTGATGGGTGAAGAATTGGAAACACTGCATAAAAAACTATTTTGGAAAGAGTCTCCCTAAAGGGGAGCAAAAATGGGAATGCAGACAGAGGGATGTGAGTAGAAAAGGGAATTTGTTTTGTTTTGTTTTTTACTAATGAGACACTAAAGGGTGTTTGTTTATAGAAATAAGAAGATAGCACAGCTGAGAGTGCTGTAATAGGATACAAGAATAACTGAAAGAACAATCTTCGACAAAAGGGGAGGGATTGAGCTCCATGGTGCAAGGGAAGAGATTGGCCCACCAGAGAGTTCTTTTGGTAGGCGATGTCTTTTTCATAGGATTTGAAGGCATTCTCTTCTTAATTATGCCTGAAAAGTCAGTCATCTAATATTTGAAATTTGCCAATTCATCTTGAGGAAAATGCTTTTCGTTGTGCAAAAGCGAAATGCATTTGTTTTTTTCCCCTCCAATACTCCTAAGGGAGAAGTTTGTTCTGGCTCACCAAGAATTACATGCAAGAGTTGACTACATTCATGACAAGTAAGAGACATCCTTGGAAAAATAATGAACAATCCTGAGGGACTCCACGGTGAAAACTCACCAGGTTTTTTCCTCTTTTTTTTAAAATGAGAGAAATGAAGGGCAGTTGTTTGTGTAAGTAAAAACTGTATAATAATTCTAACTTGGTGACATGCAGTAGTGTATATAAGATCTGAGATGACATCATGATATCGCTGCCCATTAAAATAATTCAAATTGTAATGAAGAGAAAAGCTAGCCTGAAGAGCTCTCTTTTAAAATTTTTTTTTAATTTTAAAAATGTGGTGTGCAATTCAGGTTAGGTATACAAATGTTCATTATGCAGTTACCCTTGTTGATGAGGTATGCCCCTCCCTCCCCTGGCAGTTTCCCTCAACGGCCAATCCCACCCCACCCCCATTGGCAGTTTCCCACTACTACCAAACCCTTTCTTATAGTATCATGATAATTGTTCAAGCTCTGCTTATGAGTGAAAACATATGATATGCTGTTCTTTGTTTCTGTGATACATCACTGAGTATAATAGACTCTAAATCCATCCAAGTTGCCGTGAAGTCCATATGTTTGTCCTTCTTTATGGCTGTATAATATTCCATTGTGTATATGTGCCACATTTTTTTATCCAGTCCAGCATTGATAGGCAACATGGCTGGTTCCATGTTTTTGCTATTGTGAATAGAGCTGCAACAAACATGCATGTGCAGGTATCTTTTTTCTATGATTTGAGTTCCTCTGGGTATATTCCCAATTGAGAGATTGCTGGGTCATATAGAAGGTCAATTTCTAGTTCTTTCAGAAATCATCACACTGTCTTCCAAGAGGTTGCACTAGCTTGCATTCCCACCATCAGTGTAGAAGTGTTCCTTTTTCCCCACATCCTTGCCAGCATCTGTTGTTTGTTTTAGTAATAATTAGTCTGAAGAGTTCTAGCAAACAATGAAAGCTACTAGAATCTAGATATTCCAGGGATATTAAGGCATGCCTTGGCTAAGGGTTCGGGCAAAATGATTGAGTTCTGCTCCTTCTCTCTCTTCATAAGTCTTTGCTTTCTCAATGTTGCTTCTGTTCTCATGCAGGCTCTCCTGTTTAGCAGAAGAGGACTGCATAAAACATTTTTTTAATGCTCATCAAAAACACTATAAAAATTATAACCTAATTCAGTGCCTTTGGAAAGCAATTTGGAGATTTCTCAAAGAACTAAAAATATATTTACCATTAACCCAGCGATTTCACTAAAGAATATAAACCTAAAGGAGCATAAATTGTTCTACCAAAAATGTACCTGCACTCATACAATTTCACACAGCACTGTTCACAACAGCAAAGACATGAAACCAACCTAGGTGCCCACCACTAGTAGACTGGATAAAGATAATATTGTACATATACACCATGGACTACTATTCAGCTACAGAGAGAATGAAATCATATCATTTGCAGCAATACAGATGCAGCAAGGGGCCATTATTCTAAGCAAACTGATGCAGAAACAGAAATCAAATACCACTTGCTTTCAGTTATAAATGGGAGTCAAACACTGGGTACAATAAGTATAAAGATGGGAAGATCAGACACTAGGGACTCCTAAAGAGGGGAGGAAATAAGAATGGGAAGCATTTTTAAAAGCTACATGTTGTTATTTTTTGAGTTATTGATAATTGCCATTCTGACTGGAGTTAGGTGGTATCTCAGTGTGGTTTTGATTTGCATCTCCTTGATGATTAGTGAGGTTGAACATTTCTTCACATGTCTGTTGGCTGCTCAGATGTCTTCCTTTGTGAAGTGTCTGTTCATATCTTTTGCCCATTTTATAATGGGTTTTTTTTTTCTTTTCAGCACGTTTGAGTTCCTTGTAGATCCAATATATTAAGCCTTTGTCGAACCTGGAGTTGGCAAATACTTTTTCCCAGTCTGTATGCTGTCTCCCTGCTCTCTTGATGGTTTCTTTGGCTTTGCAGAAGTTTGTCAGTTTAATGAGGTCCCACTTGTCTATCTTCTCTCTCATGGCCTGTGGGTTTCGGGTTTTGTTCAGGAATTGGATGCCAGTTCGAATTTCCATGAGGTTATGTCCTTCATTTTCTAAGGTTCTTATGGTTTGAGGTCTTACATTTAGGTCTCTGATCCATTTGGAGTTAATTTTGTGTATGGGGGTGACGAAAAGGGAACACTTCTACACAGTTGGTGGGAGTGTAAACTAGTGCAACCTCTGTGGAAAGCAGTGTGGCAATTCCTAAAAG